>NC_073645.1:50322500-50347500 GCF_029407905.1 Bubalus kerabau | reverse complement strand
ACACCAGCATTTTGTCATCTTTCACATGAAAGGTAGATCACACCTTTTTCCAGGGGCTCAGTTCGCATGTGTTATCAAAATCCATATATCACAACACTCGGTCCCCTGGTAAGAAAAAAAGGAGATGTTTTCTGGTTTGTGCGTGTGCTCTTCTTGAAGAGGGAACTACTGAATGCAGAAAAGCGCAGAGAAAATATAAAAAATGTGGATTAAAATATCTCTGGCGAGAACTGGGTGGAGGGCGGAGGCCAGTCTTCTGAGTCTCGCTGCTCTTAATGATCACACTGCTTTCTTCTTGGGTTTCTGTCTCCCCCACCGGCCCCAACACCCTTCCTCAGATGGGTCGTGTTCTCTGTCTTTCTCATCCTGGGATCCTTTATGTTTTCCTTAGGCTTGAAACAGACGTGCATTCCCTTGGTGTCAGTCTCCCTTTTAGAGTCTGAACCCTGTCCCTAGAGCGCTTTCCCAAATATCCGCCCTCTGCAGCCTCATTCTTCTCTGGGTTTCCTTTGTCAAGTGTCGATTATAGGAGGAAGAAGTCGGGAGGCCTCCAGGGTTTTCAGGGAGGGCTCCTGGGAACTGCAAACCCCCAGCCATCTGGGTCCCTTCCTCTGACCCCAGGGGAAAAAGACCAGGGATGGTGAGCCAGGAGGTGGCCCTTGCTCCAAGTTTCCCGCCCAAGCCCAGCTGCCCAGAACCTTCTCCCACTCCCTCCCCCTTCTCTTCTTGTTAGGATGAAAGGCATCAACTCCGTTTTATGCTCTTTTGTTCCATTTTTGGGCCCTCAGCACAACTTAAACCTTTACCTGTTGTTTGTGGGGGGGGGGTTATTGGGGAAAATATATCGCTTTTCAGTCCCCATGTGTCATTTGCTAGAAGCCGCCCTGCCCCCATCAGCCACGGAGCTCCCCTTGAGCTCTCTGAGTTCAACAGGATCACCCAAACAGGCAGCTAATCGTGTTTTAATGGTCCCAGGAGGTCTGGCTCCTCCAGTGACACGCCCGGTGACTTCGGTAGGCTCCCCACTTCTTGCTATAATGAAAACCAGGAGCCCAGAAGGGGCAGCGAGGGTTCTGACAGACGGCAGGCTTAATCGCTGAGTGATCTCGGGGACAGCAGTGGGGGCAGCCCTCCCCGATCCCCCGGCTTCCCTTGCCATGGATTCAGCTCAAGATCCGGCTCTGTTTGCAAAAGATGGGCTGGAAGATCCCACATCCCAGCAGATAGAAAGCGTCCACTGCAGACCGGCCACGCACAAGTTCAGAAAGCAAAGGATGGAAATCCCTAAGATTGCTTTCCAATCAGGATTGAAAGGCTGCGTGGAGTAAGGCCTAGAACACTGAAGTCAGTGCTTATCCCGGCAAGCGTGCCTTTCAGCCTGAGGTGCACACAGTGGAGTTCTGAGTGGTGCCTTGAAGACCCAGGCCCAGCGGAGCAGGCAGCTGGGGTGGGAATGGGATGGCTTGCGTTCCCCTCGTCTAGACCTGCTTCTTAAGCCGGGAGCCCTTGATGCTGGCATCCTGTCCATTGACAGCACTGATCAGACACCAGGGTTCCACCTCTGCACTCTGGGTGCCCAGCAAGCTCCTCCTGGAGAGGTTGATTGGCAACCTGAGCCATCCCAGCCCCTGGAAGATGGGAGACAGGGGAAGACCACTACTGCCTTGATGGGCTGGGCAGGTATTTCAGGGAAACCCTCTAACCTGGTCTGACCAAAAGGGTCTCACCCACAAGCATCCAAAAGTCTCCAGAGAGGAGCCAAGAGGAAGCAAAACTCTCAGCGAGTTTACCTGGGCCTGGCCATGGACAGGTGCCCTCCCTCCTATGCCCACACACTGGGCACGCGGTCCATGTCATGAGGCAGGGGTAAGGCCGGGGGTCTCCCAGGCAGGGGAAACACAGGGCCAGCTCCCTGGCCCAGCCCTCAGGATGGGAATGAAGCTCACCTGCCCAGGGGCACACGTGGCTCTCAGTCTCTGCAGACTGGCAACCCCTTCCTGGCTGGCTCACCCTCCACCCTGTCCTGCTCAGAGCAGGGAAGCTGGTCCAGGGAGCACCCCTCAGAGGCCCCACTCAGGGCATGGAAGCGGGGATGCTGCAGCTTGAAACCCCTCCTGCCCCTGTGCCCCTGCTGAGATCCAGTGCCGGGTGCATCGCTACGAGGAAGTACCTCTTCCTGCAGTGCTGGTGGGCCGCTGCTGTCAACACACAGCGAGAGCAAAACCTTCCAGAAAAGAGGAGCACCTTCTGGAGGACACAGAGCCCCTGCCCTGGCTCCAATCTTATAACATATTCTAAAGACGCAATACAGTACTGTTCGGTCTCCTCTAGACAGGAGTGGGGGGACTGGGGCATGTCTGAATACAACTTCTGGCTGTGTCTGTGCATGCAGGTGCAAGGCATGTCTGCACCTCAGGAATCTCGTCTGGACGTGGAGACCTCGAGCCCAGACTCTTCTGCAAAGGACCAAGGGGTTTGTGGTTTTTGTTTTACAAAGAAATCTACAGCCCGGTTAAAGGTAACGATGAGGCGTGAGCAGGTACGCAAGACATCGCTCATCAGATGCAGCGGGTCCTGCGCTCTGTGGGAACTCAAGGGCTCGTCCACACTCATCTGAAGGCTGGGGGCAAATCTGCGCTTTTTCAAAAGTGGTATTTTCAGTCCCGGTAGACTAGAAGGGAGTGGTTATATAGGTATTTTGGTGAGAATTTATTGCACCTCAGGTAAAGGTGTATTTATTGAAAAATTGATGCTTCTGAACTGTGGTGCTGGAGAAGACTCTTGAGAGTCCCTTGGACTGCAAAGAGATTCAACCAGTCCATTCTAAAGGAGATCAGTCCTGGGTGTTCATTGGAAGGACTGACGTTGAAGCTGAAACTCCAATACTTTGGCCACCTGATGCGAAGAGCTGACTCACTGGAAAAGACCCTGCTGCTGGGAAAGATTGAAGGCAGGAGGAGAAGGGGACGGCAGAGGATGAGATGGTTGGATGGCATCGCCGACACAATGGACACGAGTTTGAGAAAGCTCCAGGAGATAGTGAAGGACAGGAAAGCCTGGCGTGCTGCAGTCCATGGGGTTGCAAAGAGTCGGACATGACTGAATGACAGAGCTACTGAACAAAGGTGTATTTAAGGTACCTTAAGAATGGTATGTAGCATTACACTGGTATAGTATTTTCCCTTAGAAAAAGTCTGGAATGGCTCTGAAGTAGCTGGTCCTCTCTCTATTTTTATGTATAGAGATAGATGTGTGCATGTGTGCATGTGTACATATATACACACTGTATGTACTGAATTACACACTTGTATGTACTATACATAAATGCACACATGGACATACTAGTGTGCACAAGCAGACATACACTCTTTTACGTTGATCTGGTGCATTATGTATTTTAGTATCATTGAAAGAGTTGCACATTTCATTATGAAATAAGTATTTAACAGTAGTTTAGGGAGTTAAATTTTAAAAAGGAAATTGTCAATGATATTTGATTTTTCAACTACAAGCTCAGTAAGGGATCAGCCCCATATTAAAATGAAAAGCAATGGCAGGCCTTTCTATAGAACTATTCATTTATTGTCTGATTAAAGCCATCTTGTCGCCAAGGCAGGAATAGATTTGGACTCAAATGCAGCTTTGTTCAGTCTCTAAATTGTGCCTGACTCTGCGACTCAATGGACTACAGCACACCAAGCTTCTCTGTCCTTCACTGTCTCCTGGAGTTTCCTCAAATTCATGGTGTAGGTTCTGGTCTGCTTCTCTTTTTTTTTTTTTTCTTTTAATTTTTTCTTCAATTTTTATCTCATGTTGGAGTGTAGTTGATTGACAATGTTGTGTTACTTTCGGGTGTACAGCAAAGTAATTCAGTTACACATACATATATATACACACACATCCACTCTCTTTCCAATTCTTTTGCCATATACATCATTACCCAATACTGAGTAGAGTTCCCTGTATACAGTAGGTCCTTGTTGGTGTCTATTTTATATGTAATAGTGTGCATATGTTAATTCCAAAGTCCCAATATACCCCTCCCACACCTTTCCCCTTTGGCGCTGTCTCTCTCTTTTTCTGGAGTCAGTCTGGAGGAATGTTCTCTGACTTGACGCTGCTGGAGTGAGGGTGGACAGCGGGAACAGAGCTGGTCCTTAGCAGGGATGGCATGCAGGGGCTCCAGCGAGTTTCTGCCACTTAGATGAGCACCCTTAGAGCTGCCAGCTGCTGCGTCTTGGCTGTGTGTCTCCAACCCACAGGAGGAAGCAGGGTCAGGGCACACAGGGATTGCTGCTCACAATCCCCCTAGACCACGTATATTTAAAGGCCCTGCAAATATTCCTGGACTTTCATCCAGGACTGCTTCCAGTTCTCAGAACTGCCACTGGGGCACGCAGGCTTGGACGCTGCCTTCCACTCAGCGGCCTCTGCCAGGACAGGCGCAGCACCCTGTCCCTCAGGGGTCCTGGCCGTGAGACAAGCGAGGGGGACTTTACTGACGGGCGTTGGTCCTCCCTGTGTCAGGCCACACGCTGACCAGAGGGAATCCAGCAGGCCCAAGGGAAGCTAAGGTGAATCACTGCCCACCTCCCGGTCAGCACAGCCCCTGCTTTTGGTCTATTCAGACCTTCAGAGTTACTGCCTGAGGCCTTTGTCAGTTCTCCTGAACTCGTTCTAATTTATAACCTATGCTGATCCCCTTTACTAGTCACTTTTATAGGGGCCTTTTCACTTTTCTTATTTTGAAACAGTAAAATTCTTGAGATGGTAATACACCTGCATATCCTGCTTGACAACGAGACCATTTATTTATGAGGCATGTTAGAAACCCCAAGCACGATGTTCCCTTGTTTCCCTTTCAGAGGCTCAGCTACCACGGCCATTGTTATCACTGCTGATGAAGTCAGAGCTGCTGGCATCGCCGCGTCATCACCATCGTTCTCACCGCTGACATCACTACGGTCCTCACCGGCATCAGCACCTCTGTAGCCTCACCATCAGCACCACCATCACACCATCATCACCAAAAAAAGCACCTGTAGAGGGCCCCAAACTTCAGGTTGGAGCATGGGAATGTACAAAAGAGGGGGTGCTCTTCTTAGTTCTGAGCTTCTCCCCAGTTTTAAGGCTTTGACTTGAATTCTAAGGTGCTCAGCTCTCTGGGAAATGGGGCATCTGAGGATCAGGAAATTGGAAAGGGAGCCCAGAGCCCGAGCTGCCCCTGGGGCATGACGGAGCCTCAGGAGTGGCCCGTGAGCTGGGTCACGTGCCCACCCACCCAGCAGGCACCCACCTCTGGGGTTTTGCACTTTGGGACTCTCTTCCCTGGTGTCTTTTCTCTGGACTTCACCCCCCTCCTTCTCATCCTCACACTTCCCACTGAAGGGCCTATATCCCCTATATAAACAATCTGTATAAACTACCTGGATAAGCAACCCCCCGCTCCAGCCCCTAGAAATCTTAATGCCCTGCTGTATGCACATATTATCACTGCCCCCATGTATTCTGGTCTCCTGTCCCTGAGCTGATCAGACGCCCCCATGGAGGTGGGGCTCTGTCCAAGGCAGGCTCTATCATTTCCCAGCACCTTGGACAGCATCTGCCTGGCGAGTTGCCAGGTTTGGAAAGGGTCAGGGCCCTGTGGTTAGAATGGACTCCAATTTCTGAAAATAAGATCTGGGACATGATAAGATGATTTGTTTGGGTGGATCCATGTGCTTCCTTCATGGTAGTTGGTCAGAGAACATCTGTGAACAGGACTGAGTCTGGAAGGTGGACATCAGGGAAAACCCTTTGAAAAATGCCAGCATGCATGGAATGCTATAACCATAGCATCTTTGAGAGCTGTTGAGCTGTTGAGCTCAGTGTGGGAGCCCCGGCTACTGAGTACATAACTGAGGCTAGTGGATTTGAAAGGCACTCTAAGTTTAAATGACCAGATTCCAGAAACTTCATGGTAAAAAAAGAAATTATCTCATTAATGATTTTATAAGATTGCATGTTGACATGACAACCTTTAGTATGCATTGAGTTAAAATTTAATTCCATCTGTTTCTTCTTGCTTTTCCACCATGGCTACTAAAAAGTGTAAAATTATGTAGGTGGCCCACATCACTTTTTATTGCACATTGATGGTCATGAACGCTCCGTCTTCTGGTTCAACCCCATCTGAGTCAGCTCTGTCCTGGGGGCTCAGGGAAGCCTGCTTCCATCTCCTAGACACAAAGAGGAGCTCAGGGCTAAGCCCTGCAGGCCTCCGCATACCCCCTGCCAGAAAAAGGCAGTGGTTTCTCTCTGGTTGACAGGTTGATGTAAAATAACTGAACTGGGGTGGCCTGAAATCCTGATCTGAATTTGCCCTGTGGAGGCACCTGTCTCCTTGAAGACCCCCTTACAGGTGATGGGGTCTCCTCCCTGAGGACCTCCTGACAGGTGACAGGGTCTCTCAGCTGTTTCAAGGAATTTGGTCAGATACCCCATCGTCCCACCTTCCAGGAGGTGGTTGCCAGGGTGAAGGAGCATCACCTGTGATGCGGAGGGGCTCCAAACCCAGCTGCGTTCATGGGAATCAAAGCTATTTTGTAATTCCCATCTGTTTACATCTTAGAAAACAGAGCTTTCAAAATCTTCAGTTCTACTTATTTAAACATATCTGGGGGACATTGCAAGAGAGCCTGTGTGTGCACATGCTCATGAGAACATCCTCAGTTCTTTCACCCTAAGTAAAGACTGTGAGAACGGGGATGGATTGGCGCAGAGGGTAGAATTTTCTAGAGAACTGCACAGGCATGAGGATTCACGGGCAGTTCCCGTGATGCAAGAGGCAGATAGCTAGGCCCATGAAGTCCTGGATTTGCCCACATGGTGTTGAACAAGACCCCCACCTTCTCCTGGAAGTCGAGATGTCAGCTGCCTCCAGAAGTGAGAGACCAGAGACCAGAGCTGGAGAAGGCCCAGCCCTGAGACAGCCCTTCACCACCTGCCTTTGCAGGGCGTGCGAGCAGGTTACCACAGCCCTCACCTGCTTGCCCCAGGACCACATGGTTGGCATTGTTTGTTACTGTTTTTTCTTGGGCTTCAGACAGCTCTGCTTCCCTGTCCTCCAGCAAAAGGTCCAGGACCTGGGACGACATGGATGATGGGCCTATGAGAAAGGGCCCTTCTTTAACAATTCTGCAAAACCAGCAAAAGCCCATGACCAAGCCTCTGGACATCGCTTCTGCTCTCTGTGGGGTCAGGGGGCCCCTCTCCACTAAGGGGCTGTGGGCAAACAGTGCTACTTTTTAAAAATTTTCTTGTCTCCTGGGATCCAGCAGAATCTTTCATTTCCTCTCTCGTCTGTAGAACAGCCTGGGGATTCTTCCTCTGTTTCGTCCTTTCTTTGCATCTTCCAGGCTCACGCTTTGCCATCACGTTAAAGGGAAGCCACCAGGTGCTTTGGAAAACAAATATGCCATTCAACGGACTTTGGGCTCAAAGGGCAACCCCTGCTCAGAGTCTGTCTTCTTAAAATCTCACCAGCGCCCGTCCTCAGGAGAGACTCCCACATGGGACTGGTTGTGCCACTTTGGTGGCAAAATCTGGCTACCTCCAGGGGAGATCTGGATCACCAAGGCCCACTGGATGGGCTGCCACCCCGCAGGCAGGGCCGCCAGCCTCACAAGGGGCTGCTGCCCGCTCCTTTCTGAGCTCACAGCCTGGGTGGTGTTCACTGCGCCCCAGCCCATGCCCGGGGCTGGGAGCAGCACGTGCTGCAAGTCTGAGTGCAGCTCAGAGATTAGACTTAAGCCTTTAGTCTCTCTCAAGTGCTTAAATAACCTCCTCTCCAGGCTCCCGTCAACGCCGTTCAGAACGGCCGCTGGAGCTGCATTTTATCTCAATTCTTAAAGTCAATCTTTAAAAATCTCTTTCTGGGTCTGTTCTGTGCCCATCTCTGCTCATTTAACAGCAAGACCTGCCCTTCAGTCTTGCCCTCCTGTTTAATCAGCTTATTCTCACTGAGCCTCTCTCGTTTAAGAAGAAAAACAGGGCAATGTCTTAATGTCTCCTGAGGCATCTTGGGAGCTGTGGGAACCAGCCCCCAAATGCACAGACTCTTCCCATAGCCACATCTGCCTTGAGCCTCGAGGAGTTCCAATGTTTCTCCAGCAGCTTGAATCAGAGGAGGTCACTTGACTTAGCCTCTTGGTTATATGAGCTGTTGGTACTCTTTCTATACATGTAGGTCCCTTCTTTCTGCATGTGTCCTCATCATATATCTATCCTACAGCAGGCCTGGACAGAGAACTTGGACATGTTGTTGGAGTGGGATGGAGGATGGAGGGAACACAGACAGGGCATCTCTGGTTTACCATCAGGCAGACTCAGGACAATCATGGGACTGGAGTCCACACTGGGAATAGTCTTCAGACTGTCCAAGCCCCAGGGGCTCTGAAGGTTAAATGGGTGATGGGTGTGCAGACAAAATTTGTAAATTACAAGTCTAGACTGAGGGTTCATGGTAGCTGGCATTCAAAAGAAAATCAGACCCGAAAACCGTTTCCTCACTTAAAGGCTGGGAAGTTTTTCTGCTTCTTGGGAGGTTCTCAGAGACTGCCAGTAGATCGCATTCTTCCCACCTCGGGCTTCTGACAAGGTCTGATGGGAGGCAGAGATGTCAGGACCTGCAGGTAACTCCCAGTGCCACACCTGAAGGGGAGTCTGAACATGAAGCAGGTGGCCCCAGCCCATCGCAGGTGATCTGCTTGTCCAGGACAGGAAGCAGCTAGAGGAGCTCAGATCCAAAGGCATGTCGTTGAGCTGGTCCCAGTTGAGCAGGGGGAGGTGGATCATCAAGACCAGATTGAGAAAGGCCTCAGGATTTGTTGCTTGTGAGAAAGAAGGTATATTTGTATTTATCCTCTGGCTCCCACCCTGATTGGTCAGGGTCTGCTCCATCAGGTTTTTACTCCCCTACACTTGCTATTTGGCACCCGCTTTAGAAAGGATGGACTTCCCTGGTGGCTCAGATGGTAAAGCATCCGTCTACAATGTGAGAGACCTGGGTTCAATCCCTGGGTTGGGAAGATTCTCTGGAGAAGGAAATGGCAACCCACTCCAGTACTCTTGCCTTGAAAATTCCATGGAGGAG
This sequence comes from Bubalus kerabau, assembly GCF_029407905.1. Classification (NCBI taxonomy): domain Eukaryota; kingdom Metazoa; phylum Chordata; class Mammalia; order Artiodactyla; family Bovidae; genus Bubalus; species Bubalus kerabau. The sequence goes on along the minus strand of NC_073645.1, from coordinate 50,338,367 downwards.
GAGCTTGGTGCAGGCTACTATCCATGGGGTCGACGAGAGTCGGGCACAACTGAGCAACTTCACTTCACTTAGAAAGGATAAGTGTGCTTTCCAGCTTCAACCTGCAAGGTGATGGAAAGCAGGAAATGCCTACCAGCTGAGAACAGGTGCTTCCCGGTACACCTGCCAGAATTGATTGGGTCAACAGGAGCTGGAATGAGCAGGAGGATCAAGTGAGTGTGAAGTGAGTCGAACAAGAATCCAGTTCGTTTCATAGGAAGATGATCACGGCTCAGGGCCTGGAAGAAAAGCATCTCATGAAAGATGACCTCCCACACTAGAATTACAACTGCCCGAATCCTGGGATGTGAAGGAGCCAACAGGCTCCATAAGCAGGAGATGACAGGGCAAAGTGAAAGAGATTTCTAAATAAGTGACTGTTAAAGCCTCCACAAGATAAAAATACACACAAGCATATAATGAAACAGTAACAGGAAGTTATAAAAAAAGCTAGATGATTGTACACAAGAAGACAGAGTTATGCAAAATAAAAAAACTAGAAATCATGGAAATGAAAAGTGTAGTTAAGCAAAAACTGGACAGATGACTAAATAGATAGTCTCTTATGAAAAGTGATTAATCGTGAGACAGAACCAAAAAAAAAAAAAAATTACCTGGACTGCAGCACAGAGGATCAGGAGAGATACCAAAAACAAAGAAAACTAGTAAAGGAGAATGAAGTTAGACTGAGAAGATCCAACATACATATATCCTCAAGATTCGGAAGGTTAAAATCAGTACAAGACACTGAGACAGTATCTGAACCGACAACAAAAGTTTCCAGAATCACAGCATGAAATGAATTAGATTTTAAAATCTAACCCAATGCCACACAAACTCGATAAACAAGAATCACATCCAGACATATGACAATGTAACTGTAGAGCGTCAGGGAAAAGTAAAATAGCCACCAGAGGGGAAAAGGGGAAACTTATAACCATGACCCAATGGATGCAAAGTCTCAGCAGCCTCAACAGACGCCGGAAAACAATGCAATGACATCTTCAAGATGCCGAAGGGAAATCATTCTAAACCTAAAAGTCGATACTCCTTCAAGTTACCATTCAAGATGAGGTAAAAATAGGAATATTTTCAGATAGACCAAAAAAAATCAGGACACCAAATCCCTGCCAAAAAACACTTAGAGATGCACTGTAGAAAAACAAAATCAAAACAAAAAGAGAACACACACAAAGAAAGTACTGAAATTCAGGATTACATGGTGAACTTCAATGCCTAAATAAGTAAATAAATAAGGCACTTCAAAAATTTTAAAAACTGACATTAAATAGAATAATATCAATAATGATGAAACAATGATAGAGATATTAACTTTCAGGTGTATGTAATGGAATGGATGTTTGTGTGCCCCCCAAATTCAAATGTTGAATCCTTACCTCACAGTGTGTCTATATTTGGGGATGAGGACTCAAAAGCAGTGATTAAAGTCAAATGAGTTCATAAGGGTGGGGCCCTGATCCCATATAGCCAGTGTCCTTATAAGAAGAGACACCATAGAATCCTCTCTCTCCCTATCTCCACTTCTCTCTCTCTTCCTCCTTCGCACTCTCTCTCTTTCTCTCATTTTTTTTTCTTTCTCTCTCTCCATGTGAGGACTCACCAAGAAGTTAGCTATCTCTAAGCCAGGAAGAGACCTCTCAGGAGGTCTCTGCCATCCATTTTGCCTCCAGAACTGAGAGAAGACAAATGTCTCTTGTTTGTTCAAGCTGCCCAGTCTGGGATTGTGTAATGGGAGTCCAAGATGGCAAAGACAGTACGTATCAACAAGCTCAAATAAACTTCTAGGCAATCATATGGGAGCCAGGAGAAGATTTAGGGGGAAATAGAAGTATTCTTAATTTCTTGTCCATTCAAATTTAATCTTTGCTAGGATGTATGCTAAGTTTTAAGGTTTATCACTAACATATTACACATAAAAGATATTATTCTCCATCTAGTAAAGGGAAAATGGATCAAAATATAGGCATATTGAGTAAAAAACCAAAGATGACACATTTTAAATTTGCTTTGTAGAAGCTTCGCATAAAATACTTCAGTCACTTGGAAGTAATACAGACTGTGAAGATAAAATGTCTTACTTGACATAATTATTCTTTAAAAAAGAAGGAAAGTAACATAAGGTATCTATACAATGACTCATTCTTTTCTGCTTTGTTCATTATTTGGCTTTAAGATTTCTACAAGTCCAGACTGGCCCTGTTAGGGTTTCAGTATAAACTCGGGGAATCTGTATGGATCCTGTATTCATCACACCAAAAATCCGCCCTTCTCCCAAGAAGCTAGTATCTCTCATTTTATGGTCAAGGTGAGTCTCGTAATTTACCATATTCTCCTTATTGCTTTGGCTGCTGGGAAAAATAGATCTTTATTTATGAGCTAACTCTAGCGGCTGTGAAAGACATTACAACATCCATTTGCCCTACGCTAGCCTGGGTGCAGTTTGCTGTGCAAAATTTATTTTCCCTTTGATCTAATGTCTTTATCTTTTTTATGTGTGTTTTTTCTCCTAACTACTGGCCACATGACCTTGGGAAAGTAACTTTCCTTTTTGGGTTCTCATGTTTATAAAGCTACAATAATTACTTATATTTTAGAGTTAAACAATCTGTGTGTGTGTGTGTGTGTGAGAGAGAGAGAGAGCGAGAGGGAGAGAGAGGTGTGAACATTGGGTACCAGTGGGGCTCAATAAATATGGGCTTTCATCATCACCATCACCTTGACAACACAATTTTGCAAGCTACCTGAAACAATCAGATGGGATGCAGTTTAAGTTAGTGATGCCATGTACTTAATAAGCATTGAATAAGAATGGAGCACACAAAGCTGGGCATGGATTTCCAGAAGAAAGACATGTTGTGATCCCTATAGTGCTCTGAATGAGACAGATGAATAGATAAATAATTCAATGAATCCATATAGGAGGATGTAGAAGGGGCTGTGAGAAGACAGGAAAATCCCATCACGGATTGGTGGAAAGTGCATGGTGACATGTGTGGAAACATGGATGAATACCATGACCCTCGCCAGGTAGCATGAGATAATGACTGCCCAGCAGCTGAGCAAAACATACATATAATTGGTCCAAGCCGTCAGCCCAGCAAAGAAAAATCTCAGGGTCAAGGGTCAAGAACCCCAAACCTTTACTAAGCATTTTACTACAGGCCAGGAGGTGTGTTCACAGTTTTATACAGATTATATAAAACGAATTCATTTCATCTTTAGGGTAACATGATTATCAGAAAGTTAAAGATGAAGACTGTGATAGAGAAAAAAAGAATTCAGGTAACATACCCAAAGCCAGACAGCTGGACCCCCAAATATGTGGCCCCGGGGCCCTAGCCTGAAACCACTGGGCCCTCTTGCTCTTGTTCTTTGAGTAGTCATGCTTCCCATGGGCTGCCCCCCATGCATCCGGATCGAGGGAAATGCCCTTCTCGCCAAAGTCTCGGTTTCCCTGGCAGTGATGGTGGCCCTCTTCTCTGAGGGGTTCAGAGCTCTGCAGCCATGATGCTTGTTTCTCTCTGGAACCTGAAGCTCCAGCAAGGCAGGTGGTCCACTGGCCTGTGAGTGCCATTTCTCCAAGAATCAGGAAACGCCCACCTTGGGCTCCTGGGCTGCTGAGACACCGCCGTGATTAGTTAGTTCCTCGCTGTTCCCCCCTCAAACCCAGGCCAGGCTGGACCGTGAGAACTGGGTGGAGTGGGACTAGCCGGCTTTTGATAAAGTCTTAGTAATTCCAAACTGTGTTAACGGTCTGAAGGAGCACACGTTTTGAGGATGGTGTGGTGGGTGTGGCTGTCACCCGATGGTGACACAGCCTGTGTGGTTCCCTCTTTCAGAGACTCCCAGAGCCTGGAACTCCACCCCCAGGGCACTCGCTCAGCATGACCCTGCCTCCAACACTTCTTCATTTCTGCCTCTTCATCTTCTTTGAAACATACTTCATTCACGCTTTGCAGAAAAGTACTTGGAAAGGTCAGTTCACCCTATAGTGTGAAGGCTGGCCCCTAAACAGCTCTGTTTTGAAAGAGAATAGTGAAAGCTTCTGTCCTGTGCTTCCGTCACTCACTCCTTTTGACGCTGAGCCCGTTGCATTGCCACAATCTCTCTCTCCACGTTCCTGCCATGGACATTTGGGCTGTTTCCAGTCATCAGCCCTTACAGATAAACAGCTCTGCGCTTTACATGTTTGTGTTTCAACAGATTTTTTAAGAAAGAAGGAAATAGGTCAGACCAGGCATCCTTGTCTAAGTAGCCCTGGCCAGGAGACCGTCACCCACCTCTTCCTTCCTGCCCACACCTTGGCCGTGTACTCGGGGCCTTCTTAAGGTCCAATTAGGTCTGCCTTTTCCCTTGACTGTAGGACATTAGCCCTTGGTCTCAGTCTCAGACCGGCCTCTTCCCCAGAACCAGCCCCCTTTGAAGCAGAGCAAAGGAGCAACCAGTACTTAGAGCCAAAGGAGGTGGATTAACCACGATCATGCATAATTGATGCGGGGTTTTTGTGCAGCCCTGAAAACAGGCCAAGGCATATTTTAGAAAGTAAATCAGACTGGACGGATTGGAAGTGCCGGTTGGCACTGTCTGCTTCCCTGAAAGCTGGCCTGGTCGTTCTTCAGCCAGTCTGACTCAGTTTCCTTTCCCGGATTTCCAGGCGTCTCCAGCCTTCCTTGCGCCAGAGAGATGGCTTGCTCTCTTCTTCGGAGGTGCTGCTTTGCCCTCACAGGGGAGCAGGGCTGAGTCTCACTGCGAAATGCTTCGAGAGATCTGAAGCACTGGTTCTGCCAAAACAACAGCGGAAGTGGAGCCTCAGCGCCCTAGCTGGCCCGCGCAAACAGGGCTGTACGCCTTTAAGAAGCAAAAATTAATGCAAAGCTTATTACAGTCCCGGTGGTTGCTAACGCTCTCTCTCTGCCACTGCCCAAGTGTCTGAATTTCAGCTTCAGATGAGTGTGGCCTGTTGGGATTCGAGCTGCCAGTTTAATTAGTGTTCAGTAATTTCAATAATGAGTGACAATTCATCGGGGCTTTTAGGTTGGTCTTCTGTTCAGAAGCAAATCAATAATCCACAGTTTTTCCCCTTCTTTAAAGACAAGAAAGTGGCATGTGAGTTACATCAGATGAGAGAAAATAAATGAGGAGACGCTCCAGTCCCTCAGTAACTTGAGAGGCAATTGGCTTTAATGGCGTGGGCAGCCTCTCGGTTTGTTGATGTTATTGGAGGAACAGAAAGGTCATTAGTAGCTGAAAAGAGGCTCTCCGAGTCTCACAGTAAACAGCTTGCCCTGGCAGTAACCATAGTGATCTGGGTAAATGAACACAGGTATACGGATTACTACTGTATTCCCCAGGCTGCCTGTATTATTGCCTCGGAAGATATAAAAACAATTGAGGCTAATTGTATGAGAGTGAGTTTATTACAAACATAAATGGAAAGGAAAAGAGAAAACCAGACATGTTCTTTCAAAGGGTCCCCCCACCTTGCCTGGCGCCTCCATCTGCACCTCTGATCTGCGTTTCCGAGGGCGTCTGATCTGTGCGGCTGCGGCGAGACGGTCCTCGGAAAGACCCCCGTGCCTGGAGACGAGGTGTTGCTGGAAATCGGGGCTCCTGTGGGTTGGGCGGCCTGGCTGTGAGTGGGCTGTCATCACGCTCCGAAGTGCAATCAGGACTGAGCAATTACTTTTTTACCGCTGGTGGCTGCGCCGCACCGAGATGCTTCAAAGCCAAGGAAAGGCATTTATCTCAGCTAAGACCTGGGGTGGCACGCCTTTGCCCAGCCAGTGGCTGAGAAGTTACCTGCAGTACGGAGGTACCCTGCCAGTCTGCTGGAGCCACAGCTTTTTTGTCAACTCGCCTGCTCTCTTTTGTTACAGCTACAAAGCCTCCGTCTTCATAAGGTGTTGTGATTTGCAGTATACAAACCCATTAAAAAAAACACAAATGAAATCCCCAGCTGGGAAGGTCAAGTCTAATGAGGTGGGCTGTTGTGAGCACTGGTAGCTCACAGCATCCCCCGTGTCGGCCAGAGGTGCTACAAGTGAACAGCTGCTTATAATTATCATCATCTGACACTTTTCATCCACCTCAGGTGCTATTTTTTTTTTTCTCACCAGAGAAGAGATTAATTGTATATCAACTGATATACATAAAAAAGGGTTTGATAGAAGGCTTAATAAAGTGACATTAAATAGGCAATCCCACTGAAATTCTAATGTGTATATTCTTAATTAAATTCCCTTGTACTGTACAGTAATTCAGGTGCATTCTACTTCCTTCGGCACCCACCGAATGGAGAGCCCGGGACGACGGGGGGAAAGGAACACAGATGTGCCAGGGGATCACACGTGCCTCTCTTCACACCCTGCCTGCACAGAAGACTGGAAAGGAAAAGTGGACAAAGCGACTCCAACGTGGTAGCCACATGCTTATTGGGATGTGTGTACACACAGACTTGGACCCAGCGTTCTCATGCTGAAGAATCCATTCCTGCCACTTAGAACTGATGTAATTTCCCTGACCTGGGCGAGAAGGCCTAGCCACATGAACCCAGAGATGTTATTAAAAGAATAGAAGGAGAAAGAGAAGGACAAGGAAAAGAGGAAGACAAAGAAATGAAAGAGGGAAAAGGAGACGAAGAAGTCTGTGAAGGAGGAAAAACAGAAGGCACGCTCACGCAGCCCTGATTCACTCTGGAGAGTAGCCGTTGAGCCAGAGAAGAATAAATATGTGTTTAAAACCAACATGTAGAGGTAATGATGCGCTTGTAATTCATTAACTGCCTTGCAGTGAGTCCTGGAAACGCACTTGGCTCAGCTCTAGAACAGCTGCACGGAGAACCAGCACCTCGGCAAGCCTCTCACACTGCCTGATGCTGCCGCATTGGGGAAATTTCCTTATGGGCCTGAGAGTAACTCAGGCTACAGGAGCAAGAAGAAAGAAAGAAACAAAGACTGAATGCTTCGCTTCAGTCGTGTCTGACACTCAGCTACCCTATGGACTGTAGTCTCCAGGCTCCTCTGTCCGTGAGATTCTGCAGGCTAGAATACTGGCGTTGGTTGCCATTTCCTACTCCAGGGGATCTTCCCAACCCAGGGATTGAACCCACATCTCTTGCATCTCTTGCATTGGCAGGAGGGTTCTTTACAGCCAGTGCCAGGAGAAAAGAGAGCATTAAAAATGAGGCAGGTGAGGTGAAGTGCTTTTGTCCAAGACACGTGCTTGAGAATAACCGTGGGATTGATAAAGACAGAAGTTACTGCTGAGTTGTCCAGAAAACAGCATGGTATTTGATCATAGGCAGGTTTATGATCTCATGTGAAAAGAAGTATGTCACAGCTCCAAACTAAATATACTGAGTCATGTGTTGCCCTGTGGAGGGTTGAGGTGAATCTTCCAGCTGTCGAAAAGAGCAGGACTGCAGGGCTGGCCAGAGTACCTGTGGGGGGCAAGGAGACCCTCTCTCACAGCTTCTGAACCCACTGGCTTCCTGGCCTGACAGTACAACCCAGCAGCTGAAGAACATTCTAGAACCCTTGGCATCCATGCTGTCCTAAATAGCACTGTCATGAAGAGCACTGGCTTTGAAGTGGGAGGGCCAGTCTACAGCGGGCTCTGCCATGTAGAAGCTGAGTGGCCACAGGCAAGATGCTAGACCTCTCTGGGCCACAGATATCGTCTCCACAGGTGGTACCACCCACCTTACAGGATGGCTCATTCCCTTGTGTATCCCTGCACCATGTCTGGTGCTTCCTGGTGTACTGGGGGTGGCACAACAACTTCCTGCTCTCACGGGGCTCACGTTGTACCTGCTGATGAAAAAAAAAAAAAAAAGACAGATATGATCTTGTCTGAGAGCCGTGAGAGCTGTGGAAGAACAGAGTATTTCTAGAGAAGAGTTCAGTTAAGTCACTCAGTCATGTCTGACTCTTTGAGACCCCATGGACTGCAGCATGCCAGGCTTCCCTATCCATCATCAACTCCCAGAGCTTGCTGAAACTCATGTCCATTGAGTCGGTGATGCCATCCAAACATCTCATCCCCTGTCCTTCCCTTCTTCTCCTGCCCTCAATCTTTCCCAGCATCAGGATCTTTTCAAATGAGTCAGTTCTTTGCATCAGGTGGTCAAAGTATTGGAGTTTCAGCTTCAGCATCTGTCCTTCTAACAAATATTCAGGACTGATCTCCTTTAGAATGGACTGGTTGGATCTCCTTGCAGTCCAAGGGACTCTCAAGAGTCTTCTCCAACACCATAGTTCAAAAGCATCAATTCTTCAGCACTTAGCTTTCTTCACAGTCCAGCTCTCACATCCATACATGACTATTGGAAAAACCATAGCTTTGACTAGATGGACCTTTGTAATTTTTTTATTTTTTTTATTTTTTAACTTTACAATATTGTATTGGTTTTGTATGCTGTATAGGTTGGTCAAAGATTTTCTTTCAAGAAGCATCTTTTAATTTCATGGCTGCATTCACCATCTGCAGTGATTTTGGAACCCAAGAAAATCAAGTCTGTCACTGTTTCCATTGTTTCTCCACCTATTTGCCATGAAGAGATGGGACCAGCTGCCATGATCTTAGCTTTCTGAATGTTGAGTTTTAAGCCAGCTTTTTCACTCAGAGAAGGGTGGCCGTGGGTGATTCCCAGGAAGGGTGTCTCTGGCCACACTGGAGGGACTCAGCCTGGCAAAGGCGATAGAAGGACATTCTGGATCCAGGGAAACTTGGGGTTGCGGGGGCAGAAGTGACTTTGGCTTGCAGGCAAGGCCTGGCAGTGTGACAAATGGAAGCAGTGGGTCACGGTCAGATGGGCCCTTGATTTTGATGAGTGACCCCTGGAGAGCCCCTAGCAGAGAACTATGTGCCCGGCTGTACATCTCTGCAAGAGCCCTGGGTGTGGTGCTGCGCAGTGGATGTGCAGCCTAGGAAACAAAGCTGACCTTACTTCCAGCTCTGGCTGCAGAATGAAAAGGCAGGGCCTGACCAGGGACATGTATGGAAAGAAAACTGAGACAGAGCTGCAGAGAGCATGTGGCCTGGGTCCTGGGGACGAAGAGAAGCAAATCCGGGGGAGGAACAGGTTGGAGGCACCAGAAGTTCAGCCCGAGACACTGACTAGACCGCCAAGGGCCGGGGCCAAGTGGAGAGTTAGGAGGGCAGAGCCAGATGCTGAGGTGCTCTTGCTTGTGTGCTCGGTTACTCAGTCACGTCTGACTCTTTGTGACCCTGTGGACTGTAGCCTGCCAGGCTCCTCTGTCCATGGGATTCTCCAGGCAAGGATACTGGAGTGGGTAGCCATTTCCTCCTCCAGGGGATCTTCCTGACCCAGGGATGTAACTCATGTCTCCTGCACTGGCAGGCTGATTCTTTACCACTAGCGCCACCCAGAAACCCCTTTATTCCTCATAGCAGAATCTAAAGTTAAAGTGATCATAAGAATTCAAAGATCTAATCCATTATCTACTTATTTCACTCTGTGGAGGGGAATGGCTGGTGATGGCTCAGCTGACAGGAAGGAGGAGATTGCACCTCCTGGCACAAGAGCTCCAGTGGGGACGCTAAGTGACAAGTCCTGGAACTCAGGAAGAATTGCAGGCAGGCCAACAGGTGTGATGGGCCTTCCCTGCTGTGAGGATGAAAGTCACGTCCATTGGGGCGACCAGTTCATCCACAATTAGGTCTTTGTTGAGCAGGGCTCAGCCTGATGATGCTTCTCACAGAACGAGCTGCCCTTCTAGGCTGGCTGCCTTGCTCTTTTGTGCCCAGCTCCTTGTCTCAGCAGGATGTGACAGCATCTGCTGACCTTCTGGCAAGCTCACCCATCATGTTATCCTGTGAAGCAGAAACACAGACTCTGACAGGGAACAGGGCAGAGCGCTCAGATGGACTGACTCAGCAAAGCTGGGTACTGGTGCCCACGAGCAACAGGCATCCATTGTGTGTGAGGAACAGAAACACAGTGGGTATGAGGAACAGGCACCACAATGTGTGAGAAATAGGAATCAACTGTGTATGAGGAACAAGCACCCACTGTGTGGGAGGGACAGGTACCCACTGTGTGTGAAGAACAGACACTGACTGTGTGTGAGGACAGGTACCCACTGGGTGTAAGGAACAGGTACCCACTGTATGTGAGGAACAGGCACACACAATGTGGGTGTGAATAGGAACCCACTGAGTGTGAGGAACAGGTACCCACTGGGTGTGAGGAATAGGCACCCACTGTGTATGAGAAACAAGTACCCACTGGGTGTGAGGAACAGGCACCCACTGTGTATGAGGAACAGGTACCCACTGAGTGTAAGGAACAGGTACCCACTGGGTGTGAAGAACAGGCACCCACTGTGTATGAGGAACAAGTACCCACTGGGTGTGAGAAACAGGTACCCACTGTGGTAAGGAACAGGAACTCATTGGGTGTGAGGAACAGGCACCCACAATGTGCAAGAACAGGAACTCACAATGTGTGAGGAACAGGTACCCACTGAGTGTGAAGAACAGGAACCCACTGTGTGTGAGGAACAGGTACTCACTGGGTGTGAGGAACAGGCACCCACAATGTGTGAGAACAGGAACTCACAATGTGTGAGGAACAGGTACCCACTGAGTGTGAGGAACAGTAACCCACTGTGTGTGAGGGACAGGCACCCACTGTGTGTGAAGAACAGGAACCCACTGTGTGTGAGGAACAGGTACCCACTGAATGTGAGGAATAGGAACCCACTGGGTGTGAGGAACAGGTACCCGCTGTGTGTGAGGGACAGGAACCCGCTGTGTGTGGGGAACAGGTACCCGCTATGTGTGAAGAACAGGAACTCACTGTGTGTGAGGAACGGGAACTCACTGGGTGTGAGGAACAAGCACCCATAATGTATGAGAACAGGAACCCAAAATGTGTGAACAACAGGTACCCAGAGTGTGAGGAACAGGTACCCACTGTGTGTGAGGAACAAGAACTCACTGTGTATGAGGAACAGGAACCCACTGGGTGTGAGGAACAGGTACCCACTGTGTGTGAGGAACAGGAACCCACAGTGTGTGAGGAACAGAAACCTACTGTGTGTGAGGAACAGGTACCCATTGTGTGTGAGGAACAGGCACCCACAATGTGTGAGAACAGGAACCCAGAGTGTGAGAAACAGGTACCCACTGGGTATGAGGAACAGGCACCCACTGGGTGTGAGGAACAGGTACCCACTGGGTGTGAGGAACAGAAACCCACCGTGTGTGAGGAACAGGCACCCACAATGTGTGAGGAATAGGAACCCACTGAATGTGAGGAAGGGGTATCCACTGGGTGTGAGAAACAGGTACCCACTGTGTGAGGAACAGGAACCCACTGGGTGTGAAGAACAGGAACCCACTGTGTGTGAGGAACAGGTACCCACTGAATGTGAGGAACAAGAACCCACTGGGTGTGAGGAACAGGTGTCCACTGAGTGTGAGGAACAGGTACCCACTGTGTGTGAGGAAGAGGTACCCGCTGCGTGTGAGGAACAGGAACCCACTGGGTGTGAGGAACAGGAAACCACTGGTTGTGAGGCCCTGGACCTCAGGGAACCTAACTGATGGCAAAGAGCTGAATGTGGGAGACTTCATGTTCCCTGTCAGCCATGGCTTCTGGACACCCCTGATTAGAGAATACTTCCCTTTTCACAGAGGCCTTTTTCTAGAAGAAAATTTCCCAGAAGTAATGCCTGTAAGTCAGAACCTGCCCCAGGCCTTCAGGACCACAAAGAGACTGGGCTTTGCCAAGCTGCTCTTCAGTTCTCTGGGCTCTGACTTGCTTGTCCTAAAGTAATGGTCTGCCATGTGGTGGCCACCATGTAAACCCCTCTCTGGAGACCCTCTTGCCCCACAATCTGATCTTCTGTATGATGTCCTGGGTTTTGGGCTGCAGGAACTCAGCCCAGAGACATCCAAGGAAGCCCACAGTGTTCACCTTTCGAGGCTGGGAGGAGGAGATGGGCTAGCCATGGAGGACTGAGCTGAGGGAAGAAACAGGAGGAAAAGGAGGCAGAGGAGGAGGAAGAGGAGGAAAAGGAGAAGGAGGGAGAGGAAGCAGGGAAGGGGGAGGAAGTGGGGGGAAAGGGTGGGGAACAGGAGGGGCAGACAGTGGGCAGCCATTCTCACAGGACGTCTCTGTGGGCAGTCTCCACAGAGCTCCAGGCCGCCATCAGAAGGAAGCAATGAGACCAGTCTTTGAGTTTTTGCCCTTCAGGGTCAGGTTGGGAGGCAGGACCGGGTGGTGGCCACAGCTGGGAGGGAGGGCAGAAGTCGTGCAGGCAGTTAGAAAACTGTCACTTTAAAATATGAGGTCACCCCACTCAGGCTTCCAGGCAGGGCTGGACCCCTGCTGCTGAGGAAGGGGCCGGTGGAAAGGAAAACCTGCGAGCCACCCGAAGTCATGTGGCGAGCCAGCGCTTGGGGAACTTAATGCTTGCAGTGCTTGGGGAACTTCATGTTTTTCAAAAAGAAGATGAATAGAAGTTCCCAGCCACGTTCAAGGTCACGCTGATGGTGAGTGGGTAGATATGAACATATATGGACCTGCACAGACATATCCCTGAGATTTCACCTGACGCCCACACCCCAAATCGTCCCTGTTAGCTTAGAAAGATGAAACAATCCCACTTCTTCCAAACTTGAAGCTGGATGGTGACTTTGGAGAAACTCGCAAAGCCCCTCACGGGCCGAGTCACCCCTGTATAAACAGCCACAAGTGAGGTCAAATGATTAAATTTCATGACCTGAGTTGCATTGAAATCACGTGTGTGGCTTTTAAAACCCAGTAGTTGGTGGTTTTTTTTTTTAATATCTGCCAAACAGAACAATGAGACCCTTTTAAATCCCCCAGTGAGCAACTATTAAAACCACAATTTACAACTGTGCGTATCATCTAACGTGTTAACCAGGTGTTCTCGTGTTATTGTTTGAAATTCTACCTTGGTTTAAATCAAATGAAGAAAAGCCAAAAGTCCAATTAAAACCCCACATTGCTTCTTTATCGAGGGAAAGTGAAAGACATTTGTTACAGATTTAATGGCAGAAATCTCATAAAATGCTAGACCATCCTTTTTTCTTCCCAGTTTATTTCTTGTGAGATTCTCACGGCTTACTGGCATTTCCTGTTCCTAACTGAAGGGGAGGGGGAGGGAGAGAGCGAGAATAAATCTAGGAATTTCTGGCTTAAGTTTAGTAGCATCCTGGACACTCTAGCTGCATTTGACAATTGAGTGTTGTCATGGGATATTAAAATCGTGCAGTGGGCCCATTTAGGTGATTATTTCATAGGCTGTCCCTTAATAAGTTCCATGCCTCTCTGGATCCTCGTTGCCAACATGTGTCCACTGTATTTAATAGTTCAGTGACAACAAATTTATGTTGCTAAGCTCCAAAAAAGTAAACCCAACCCAAATGCCTCCCTCAACGGCAGACATGGACCAAGGTAACATGGAATTCAGTTGTCTTCGCTGAACTATAATTATTTCCAGACTTAAACTGCCTGTCTTTGTCTTTGGCCATTTTCCCCGTTCCATTCCGACCCTCCCAGGCTGCTGCTCCTCTGCCTTTGCGGTTCTCTCCTGAGAGTGTGTTGACACCTCCTCTCCCATCCCTGAATCCTTGCAGACTTGCTGTTCCTCCACCTTGCCTTCACTCCCTGTTCACTTCGCCTTTCTTAGAACTGGCAGAGCTTTCCTCCCATCAGGGAAACTCACCTGGTTGTGTTGGACCGCCTTCCTGTTCCCGGGGATGAAAATGAGATGAAAGGATTTTCCATGGCTTTAGCTGCGCTATAATAAATAGGATGATCTGATAAATTGGATCAATTTTTTTTTCTTTTTTGCAGAAATCATGAAACTGCAAAAAAAAAAAAAGTGTCAGTTACAGCACATCTGTTCTCCTTTACGCCTTATTTAAGAAAATAATTCTTGCCAGATTTTTACCCACCCATAATAATTACACCATTTTTACAGATGTGGTTTTTAACAGCTTCATTTTGGCCCCAAATCTTTTATATAATTTGCAATGAATTTGCTTCTTGGCTTGCACTTCGTTACAATCGGGCCATAAAGAGACGAAGGTACAGGAACTCGTTCCCAGAGCTACAGCTTTCAGTGATGTTTTCATAAACCAAACGGCAAAGGTAGAAATGACCACTGTCATCACTGCTGTGATTATTATTATTATCACTAGTAGTAATTGTTCTATCACTCTTACAAGTTTTGCACTCGAGTATTTAACTTGGCAGTCACCCTGGGATTGCTTTTCTTTATTCCTAATTATCTACTCCCTTTTTGGGTTCCAGCCCAGAGTGAGGTTGTTTGTGCAAGTCCCTTGACACAGGTGAGGGTGGCAGGGCTTTCCACACTACGTGCATCCACCAGCCCCCACCGTGGGTGCTGTCAGGGGCCTCACCCCACCCTGGCCTTGATGAGCTCCCGGGACCCTGGGGAATGAAGCAGACAGCAGAGGATGAGGCAAAGTGCAGTGGATCAAGACAAGAATCAAACACAAAGCCAGCTAAGAACTAAAGGAGTGATGGTTGCCAAGGGGGAAGGGATTGGGGGAGGAATGGATTAGCAGATTTGGGATTAGCAGGTGTGTTTGTATATGCAATAGATAAACAGCAAGGTCCTACTGTGTAGCACAGAAAACTTAATTCAATATCCTATGATAAACCATAATGGAAAAGAATATATAAAAGAATGTATATATATGTGTGAATAAATCACTATGCTATATAACAGACATTAACACAGGATTGTAAATCATCTATACTTCAATTACAAAAACAGAACTAATGGAGTCAGGCAAAGGAAGGGATGGTGTGGAAATGCTGAGAACACCAGGGAAGGGCTCCACGAATGATGACAGATTGTTGTTCAGTCGTTCAGTTGTGTCTGCCTCTTTGTGACCCCACGGATTGCAGCACACCAGGCTTGTCTGTCCTTCATTATCCCCTGGAGCTTGCTCAAACTCACGTCCATCGAGTCAGTGATGCCATCCAACCATCTTGTCCTCTGTCATCCCCCTCTCCTCCCACCCTCAATCTTTCCCAGAATCAGGTCTTGTCTAATGAGTTGGCCACATCAGGTGGCCAAAGTATTAGAGCTTCAGCTTCAGCATCAGTCCTTCCAGTGAATATTCAGAGTTGATATCCTTTAGGATTGACTGGTTTGATCTCCTTTCTATCTAAAAGACTCTCAAGAGTCTTCTCCAACAACATGGTTCAAAAACATCAATTCTTTGGCACTCAGCCTTCTTTATGGCCCAACTCTCACATCCATACATGACTACATTGACTACATGGACCTTTGTCAGCAAAGTGATGTCTCTTCTTTTTAATATGCTGTCTAGGTTTGTCATAGCTTTTCTTCAAGGAGGAAGTGTCTTTTAATTTCAACGCTGCGAGGATACCCTGGAAATAATCATTGTTAAAGGGAGCAAGCAATAGATGGTGTTTTGCATGAAGAGGGCTTGTGAACTGGCTGGGTCATTTTAGTGCTTGTGGCAAACTTGGGTGCCTGCTGTGATGGGGAGACAGGCTGAGTGAGGGCCCCTGCTGTGTGGAAGCCCAGGTGGCTGGCAGGCGTCCTGCTGTGGGCCCTATGGGGTTCAGGTAGATACTGGCCCTCCCGTGTGTTGCATCTTCTAAGAGCTTAGAATTGGAACCACAACCGTAACCCCTACAAGCTGTGCTCAGTGGCTCTACTCCCAAAATCCAGAGCCCACCCTGGACTGCATGAGTTCCCTGCTAGCCTGGGGGTCACCTGAGGAAGAGACCAGGAGAAACAGGGAAGA